>NC_041368.1:3486003-3493503 GCF_900634415.1 Cottoperca gobio | reverse complement strand
TTCCTCAGCACACGGAACAACTTCCCGCTCCTCAGTCTGTACTCAAACATGTAGGCTCCACTGTAGATGTAAGTAAAACCTGCAGAACAGAGACTCTGTGTTAGTTTCTGTGCTAGTTCAAGGAATAGTTCAACATTTTGGGAAAAAGTCTGAAAAGAACGAAGGACGATTCATTCATTTATCAGGAAATTTGTAAACATCTCATTTTAGTCATTTCCTTTAACTTGGAAACCTTTGAATGCTACTCACTTTTGTACTGGAAAGCTGCAGTCACCTTGCCGGACACGTCGGAGAAGGTCCGGTCCACTCGCTTGGGGAATCCCTGGTCCATAGTCTTTTTGGCCTCATCATAACTGAGGAAACACAGACCGTCGTTAGACACATTCAATATGGGTAAAAGCTTAAAAATACTAAAAACAGAAATAAACGTATACTCTGAACACACCTGTAGTAATCGCTGCCTACAAAGAACAGAGTCTTGCCAGAGTCCACGTCATGAAGGGCCGCATTGATTTTCCTCACACCTCTTGGCAGACCAACACTGGATAGTTTTTTAGGATAGCCACGTACAAGATCATAGCCACTGAAAGCCCAAACTCTACGACCTACAGACAGGAGAAGATAACATAAAAAGCACAAAGTTGGTAAATTTTTAAATGCTTTCCGATTGGAGCTTCGGGCAGAAGAAGAGAACACATACCTTTAAAGAGAAAGACTCTGTCTGAGTGTTGGCTTTCATAAGCAGCGTCGATGTTGGAGGGGGCATTGGGCCAGATGTTTGTGATGAGACTTTGCTGAGGTGTGTTGCTCTGAGGGTTGCTCCGCCATAAGAAGCTGAGAACACACAAGAACATAAATGAGTTCATAAGTCAGCTCTTGTGTGAAGAGAAAACCCTCAGATGTTCCTACAGTAAGTCTGATACCTGTCCTTGAAGAACAGCATCTCTCCTCGCAGGCTGGCGACAGCATCCAAGACCATGGTTGAATCACAGGCATCAGGGGTGGTGGGGGGCTCAGGTTCTTTTACAGAGGGATCCTTATCAGGGTTTGGACCTGGAGGATAAAAACAACGAGTCAGCAAGTTGAGCAGCGTCAAGAGATTGTGCAAGAGATTGTCAGAGGTTTTATTTGAGCGCTATGTGTGCAAACAGGAGTCAAGGATTGAGCCAGATAGTACTAACCATAAAGAGACTGGATGCCGTTGACATCATCCCGGGGCAGAACGAAAGTTTCAGGGTTTCTGTATGTGTACACAGGGTGCATGAGAGCTCCAGGATCATCAGAGTGAGACAAGCCCAGGGAGTGGCCGAACTCATGTGCAGCCACCATGAAGAGGACGTAGCCTACAGCAGAACACACGACCCACAGGTTAGTTACAGCTCCTCTCCATGATTATATCATGTCAAACAGCAGTTAGTATGAGACACTATGCTCTGCATGAATAACCAACTGACCTGTGTTTGAACGGAAAGTGAAGGTCTCATCGTCATCAAAATGAGCGTCTCCACCAATGCCAGGGGACGGGGCGAAGGCATGGGCAAGAGTACCATCAGGGCCATCAAAGGGGTAATAATCACCATGTTCTGTCAACAAGGACATACTCAGGTCAGGATTTGAAAAGCAACAAATCAGAACTGGGTGACCCAAATACCGCACAACAAAAATGTATGTCTTATGTACAGTTCTTTGATAGATGTCACAACCACAAACCTGATATACGCAGCCCTTTCAACACCCTTACCCCTTACATAACAGTAAAGATGGCTCGAGATGGCTACGAGCCCTGGCATGCCAGCGGAATGATTGTTGTCTCTTTGTTATGTTGATTGATACACATTATGTAACTGCGCTGCAACCATTGCAATAAGAGACAAACTACATATGCTATAGTAGAGGTGACAAGAAAGTGCAGCCAAAAACCTTCACATGTGTCAACATTAACAAAGTTACAAAGAGTTACATTTGGATGGAAAACATACAATACCAAAAAATGAAAAAAAAAAAGTTATCCGTGGTGATTTACTCCATTTACTCAAGTACTGTACTTAAGAACATTCTGTGTACTTTATACTTTAAGTTCACAACGTTTTAGAGGGAAAGTTCATACTTATACCTCACTACATGTATTTGACACCTTTAGTTATTATTGAGATTAAGATTTTATAGGCAAAATATACGAGGAAGTAACATTTAATGCAGCATATAATATAAAATAATATAATATAAAAATAAAACATTTTACAAAGATTTTACATTTTAGCTGATAATACTTATTGTAACACTGAGAATGAAGGGCTTTTACTTGTAATGGAGTATTTCTTTAGATGATATTTCTACTTTTAAACTTAAGTAAAGGATCTGAGTATTAGTTCCACCACTAAACACTTATTCTGTACTCACCTCGGCGGCCAAAGGAGATCATGATGTCAGCGGTGCCACTGTACATTCTGGTGAATCTCAGAGGGGTGACTTTGGCCCAAACCTGCAGCGCTTTCTCTATGGAGTCATCTATCTCTGACTCAGACATGTCAGGAGTGTAGTTCACTATCCTGCAACACAGAAACATAGTCAAGAATATTGTCAGCTCGACTTACTACAGTTACTCTTTCACACACTTTCTCTCTTTAGATCAGTCACCTGTACGTGAGGCTGTTTTTCTCCCATTTGGGGTTATTTCCAAACGTAGAGAAACGGGCAATGTTGCCGTCAGGAACACCACAGCGAGGCTTCTTCATCATGACCATGGTGTCAGCATCCAGCGTCCCGGTGATCTGGAGACCAAAGAATCTCTGCATCTCACTCAGCTTCCTGGTCACTGGGCTGATCCCCTGTCTGATAGTTGGACCTCTCTCCTCGGTTAGGTTGAAGAATTTCTTAAGGTAGCTCTGTTAAAAGAAGATGATCATTTGATACTTACTAGTCAGTAATGGTCTACAGATTTGGTGAAACAATGAAAGTTCCCAAAATGCCCATATTGAACACATCTAGTGGGAACACATGCAAGGTGAAGCAAACATACGTACCTCTGCAAAACCTTCATCTTGCACAGTGACTTGTGATGCAGGCTCACAGGAAACTGCGAGTGCCAGGCTTAGTATGACGCACAGACTGCAGGACAGATTCATGCTTCCTTGTTGAAGGCGATTTGTGTTTCTGTGCTGGACTCAGCTGTTATATAGGCTGAGGAGTTGACCTGATGGGGAGTGGGCGTGTTGAGCAACTACCTTCTTGAGTCAGTGACTCAACAAGTATTACACTTAAAAGATGACAGGAAAAGATTGGACGTGATTGCTCAACCAAGAAAAAAATTCCCCAAAGCAGAACAACAACTAATATGGAAGTGTATACTTAGAAAGCAATAATGATACCTCTTAATATAAATACTCTCAGTGTTGTGAATCAAGAGGATGTCAGTATATTTCTTCATCAGGGATTTGCTTCTCTTGTGGTTTAACTAGGAAGAGCTGGACTTCTACTGAATATTTATCATCTTAATGTATAACATGGTTGTTAAATTCTTTATCTGTTGTTAATCTGAGCAGTATTCTTATATTTTACTCGGATATTTATGTCAGTCTGTCATGAATTCAAGGCTAACTGTCTTCTGTAACCCTCAGGCTACTGATGCTCCTGGTAGATTGTTTGTGAGTTAACAGAGACACCCTGCGTCTTGTCATGAGTATTTGAAGACTCCACAGACCCCTGTTGATGCTCTACAACTTTACTTTATCACTTCACAGCTACACAGCTATAACAATTAGGTTTATAGTTGTGGGTCAATGTTTTTCATTTTCGTCATCATCTTCTTAAAGGTTTCCTTCATTTTTTAAATAATATTGACATCCATTTATTCTGGAGCACATTCACTGGTGTCAGATAAGGGAAGTTTCCTTGCTTCAACTACATTATTTTCTTTATTTTTATACATGAACAACCAACTTTAATATGTATTCATGTATCTATTTATGTAACATTTGTACATTATTGTTAGCGTTTCCTAACACTGGGCACTGGGAGGAGCAGCACTTGTCTTTGTTGTGCAACTTTCAGGTAACTTTACACAGTAAACACAGACAGTGACGATGAAAGTGTTGCAATAGAAACGCAGCAGCTAAGTCATTTTAAATGTATATACATTTATTCGTTTTTTAATACTACAAAATCTAAATCTTAGCATTTTGCCTTCAAAATCGGTGACCAATTAAGCATGATGTCTGTGCTGCATATTTAAAAAAAACAAAACAATAACACACATGTAAAATCAACTTTCCTTTGTAAAAGTGGAATATTAAATCGTCAACAATGTAAAAAAAGAGCCCAAACTTAAATAATTGTTTTTGCTTATCACACAGTTTTTAATGAAAAGAAATTAAAAGAAAAGAAAACACACAAAGCCATAATTAATTCATAATTTCTGTTTCCAGGAAAATGTGTAATTTAGGGATATTTAATAGATGATGACTACGACAACATTGTATTACGACATTGTATTACATGCTGAGTTACCACTTCCCTACATTATTCATCAGCGAGCAGCATATGTGACATAATGTGGTTAATGCCGGATGTATATCACACACACACTCACACACAAACATTATTGTCTGGCCACTTGGCTATGTCTGAGAGAAATGACCACACTTGGTTCCTTATATTCAAGAACAGATCCTGTTTTAATATAATTACTTCTGTATACATTTACTCAATGTTACTGTCAGCACATCAACCTCCTCCTAACCCTGGAAAAAGACACTGTCTCTCTCTCACACACACATCAAACACCCACACATTTATAAATATTCTATGAATTATTTTATTTATCTATTTACCTGTAACTGTCTTCACTTGTCCTGTATCACTTAATCTCTCAATAAAGAAATCACAAATATTACACAAAGTCAACATTCATGAAATGTGTGATATACTGGTAAAAGTTAACTGTTGTGTGTTTAACTGTTTTTCATGTGTTAAAACTGGAAACAAACATTCATGTTTTCAAGCTATCAGGTCTAAATTAATTTGCAGTAAGATTATACATTAATAACAGAACAACACATTATTCAGGTAAGACGTCTTGATGATGTGCATGAATCATCCCAGCTGCTTCAGCAGTAGGTGGTTCCCCTCAAACAGTCTTCCTCCCTCTTCACATCCCTCTTGCTCGTGTTGCCCAGGGCAAAATCTAAACAAGAAGACATTTAGCTTTTAGTCATTAAGCTGCACAGTTGGTCTTAGGAATGCCCAATCCATTTTTATATTCAGACTGAAAACCTTATTTTTCTCGAGCACTTTTATTCTAAAAGATTTTAAAAACCCATGGCTGCATTAATATTATTATTAATAACAATAATAATAATAAAATAATTTATTTTAATGATTTAATGATTTAATCTTATATTTTAATTGTATTTCAATATAGATCTATCTATTTTATTTTGCTCTTTTAAACAGTATTTTCTTAACTTTGAATTGTGTTGTTCTAGCTTCTTTGTACAACACCTTGAACCTACTGCTGTAGATGAAACATGCGATATAAATAAAACTGCCTTGCCTAAAAAAAAAGCTCCCAATCTAATTTAAAAGGTTTTCAATACAGAACTCAAAGTTGAGGGATTACCTCCACATGGCTCTCATCATGGCTACGGCTACCAGCTAACAGTGAGATCCTGTTTTCTAGTGTTTGTGCATTTTCTTACAGAGTTAACCTGAAGGGAACCGGAGGGTGGGCGTTGTGCTTTGGGTGTTATCAGCAATGAGCACAGTTTAGAGCTGCAACCATTAGCTAGCCACACACAGGACTCACATGCATTAACATGCACGTGTGGCCGGCCAGGCCGCGGAAACAAAGCAAAGAGAAACTGGGATTACAACACCCATAGAGGGAGGAGGACTATGTTATCTGCTCAGGTAGACATTACTCCACGATATCTTTACAGAGAAAAAAGTTGCTTGCTGCTATATTAATGCTCTAATAATGCTCTGAATTTCAAATTGAAAATCTTAAACGTTACTCAGATTTGGCCATGCTGACATGACTCTATGGATGTCATTTTCTCTCGGTCTGTCAATGGGGCCACCACTTTCATCAAGACTGAAATATCTCAACAACTATTTAATTGGATTGCAGTTAAATTTGGTACATATTATTCATGGTCCCCTTGGGAGGCATTGTAATAATTTATTGATCCTTTCTGACTGAAATATCTCTATAACTAATGGATGGATGAAATGTTGTATAGATATCCACAGTCCACAGAAGAGGATGCCCACCTACTCTAGTGATTTCCTGACCTTTCCTGTAGCGCCACCAGCAGGTCAAAATAGTCCCCCTCGTAATGTCCTCCCGATTGCCATATACCGTTTGTCTCTGGGGTCAAAAATTACCCCGTCTGGTTTGACTGTTATTTAAAGCAAATAGTATAAATTGTCAATCAATTCTGTGTTACACCTTTAGTCTTACTTCAGTCCAACCCATTACCACACATTTCCCTTTGTTTTGGAATTTAGGGTCAATAGACCTTATTTACTTATTTTATTTTATTTTTTGAGTACAAAAATAAATGAAACAATTCATTATTTTGACTATATATTATTGTGAATATTTGTCTTATCACAGACTGGTATATGTCAAAGTTTAGTATAGATGCTGTTTTTTAATCATCTATATATTTTTAATGGCAACACATAATCACACCTGTTGTCCTCTGGGGTCAAAAATGACCCCGTCTGACTTCACTGTTATTTAAAGAATATAAAGTGGAAACTTCACCCAATTCTGTGTTACACCTTTAATGCCAACTTCATTCAAACACATTAACACCGTTTATTTATTCCATTTGGATTTTAAGGCCAATAAGACCTCATTTACATGAACTTTTACCTTCTTTTTTTTGCAAAAACAAATTAAATCATTAATTATTGTGACTATAGTTAACAACCAGAGTCACGTGTGTTGATGGATCATCACAGACTGGTGTATGTCAGAGTTGAGTTAGGATGCTGTTTTTAAACCACTTCAATTTTTTTAATAGCAGCAAATGACCACACCTGTTGTCCTCTGGGGTCAAAAATGACCCCGTCTGGTTTGACTGTTTATAAAGCATAAAGTTTAAATCATCACCCACCTCTGTGTTTCAACTTTTTAGTCAACTTTATTCCAACTCATATAAAACATGTCAACATTCATTTCCAAAACATTTTAAAAACTAGCTTTTCAGAATAGAAGCAGTCTGAATGTGCCCTCAGTGGGGCAGGTAGTAATGGCGTGATCTTTGCAGATGTATGCATTGCATTTTTGGCCTTTCATCATCCCTGTTGCTCACAGCAGCCTCATGATGCAGAGTGCGCATCAGAAGAACATTTTTCAGTTTTTTGGGGGGATAGGACACCAGAGCATGGGTCTCGGTGAAGGCAAACTTGGATGAGAACCATGACACCAGTGCAGTGGGAAGCTCAGGCTTATTCCGCCGTACTCATACCTGTCAACCCTCCCGTTTTTCC